>NW_027506890.1:330000-348389 GCF_052324685.1 Brachyhypopomus gauderio
GGGGAAAAGACAGTCGACAATTTCTAAAGATTGTGTAGTGCGAATTTGAGTGGAGTTACGAGTCTGTTCCTCGTCTCGTCGAGGGCCTCTGTCATGGTTCATCAGGTACAGATTACCTCGCACACAGCTCCTTTGACCGCACGGCCTAATAAACAAAAAAGTGAGAACTGAACCCACGTCTGTGTTTGTCAACAATCACACGTCTGTGTTTAGTTTAAAAGTTGTACATTGTCACCTGTACACCTACCTTTCCTGGCGTAAAAAAAATGTCACAACGTACCGCTGATACCATTCTCCTCTTTGTCCAAATGTTTTTTTTTCCATTTCCCAATGTTGTATTGAACTTGCCACTGTTTTACGGGTGTTGCACTGTGAAACTGTCTCTATCAGTTGTTTATTGGCAAGAGAGCAAGAGTTTTTCTTTTCACTTGTATGCATGGCTGAATTCTTGCCCAAGGACCCACTGACAGTGGACAGATTCAGCGCTCCACTCCTAAATCACCCAGATTTAAAGCTCTAATCTGCAGTTCTGCTACGGATATGTCCCCCTGTAGCCCAGATCTTTGGGTGTTAGCGCTCATTCACTCCACAGAAGTGCTCTCAACAAAAGTGGTCGAGTCTGTTCACTGTTGATTATTATGAGTTTATTATTAAGAACTAGAGTTTTGGAACAACGTGTAAGATTTGCAGTCACACGTGCCCGTGTGAAAGTGTGGAGGTTAGTGCATCTGTGGCCAGCAGAGGGCGCTCCAGTGAAGCACAGAGTGACCTGAAGTGAAAGCGTCTTGGCTGGTAAGGCATTATGATCTGGCTTGTACTTTTGTCTCGGTTGAACTCAGTGAATTGAATATAACACATATATCATTTGTTAATTAATCTCGCATCAGCAATAATCTGACAATCATTGTCTCCTCTCATTTCCTTTCCAGTATGCATTTGTGGCACAACAGAGTGTTTCAATTCTGGTATTTGAGATTTACCATCCGTTAATGTCCTAATTCCAGGCCTTCAGCATCGACCTAATGATCTAGTTAATCAAGACTTTCAGTAACATTCGGACTTGTGCACACCTGATGCACCACCCTGAAACCTGCGTGCTTGGTGCGGTTCTCCTCAGACAGCTCAGAGCTTGACTGTTGTATGTTCAATATTGCAGATGCTTATTTATAATTTATTCTTTATGCAATCTAATGGCTCCCTCATAAATGTTTTTTATAAGAACACAACCCTGTAATCCTGACAGGATTCTTCTTCTAGAGAAGAAACAAGCAGTTCGTTCAATTGTATCATTCTATTCCTCCATGTTACACTTTCCCTTTGTACAAAGGTGAATTAAATTTAAGGTGCTTGTTTAAAATATGTCCCTGAAAGAATACAGTGGAATCTCTAAATCTCAAGTAAACATTTTAATATTGGTGCCATAACCTAATGTATGGATCTTAAATTATATCAGGAAGACCCTGCTAGAATAAAGGTCCACATATCTACTGGACATGATTCTAACGTCTCTCATTGACACAATGGCAGTAGAAGCCAAACCGCTACCTTGACTGTAACACGCCATAAACTCATGACAAACAATACTGACATTCAGAGTCTGCTTGTGTCTTTTATATGACAAGAAGACACATCACTGCTCTGGGTCTGATAGTTACTATATTGTTAAGTCAAACAAGTCATTAAATGTGATCTGCACTGTTCATCTGTTAAGCTACATAGTAAGAAGTCAATTTATGACACTTGATGTCATATGACCCAGTGTTCCACTGCCTAATCTATTTATTCAGCACTAAAATCTTTTTCATATCATATTGGTTCTGACTATAGCGGGACCAGTTGTCCCAACCTGTTTACTTTTTTTTTTTACTAACAATTTGTGATTTGCATAAGCGACGTCTGAAGCACCATAAATAACCACCTTGTCCATGTAAATTAACTACATACAAAATGCTTGTTCTAATCCTAGTTTGTGCTCAAACTGAGAGGGCGTGGATGTCAGTCACAGACCCAATTTGTTACAAATTAGCACTTCCTCTTTAAAGTAACATACTGATGGCTTTTTTCTGGTCACATGACTGATTGGGCTAGGACAGCAACCTGACCTGTCACTCAGTCACCCGGTGTAGTAAAGACTAGAAAACCACTTTTCCAGCTCAGGAATTGCTGTGAGCCATCACCTTTCAATCACATGTAACATTTCATGCATATTAATACATATTTTCTTTCAATTGTATTCTAGTTGTACTCGCTGTACCAATTATGAATGACAGCATGTAAATCTGTGACTGTAAGATTTGGTTATAAGCACATGTAAATGTTGATTACTATAATATCTGGATTTAAAGGATCAGTAATTTCTTATTTCATTTCCTTTACAGTTAATCTACTGTAAGATAAACGATGACCTGTGAGATTCAGAACAGTGTTATTAACCACAAATATGCTGAGTACTGTATCTGCTGAGTACTGTATCTACTGAGTACTGTATTTGCTGAGTACTTATGCTTCATGGTGAAATAGAGGACATTACATCTCAAAATCATCTTGATATATGCCTGCCTCCTTAAAGCAAAAGAAACGTTTAGTTAATGCACTGACTTCAATTAATTTAGTTGCTGGAGAAACACACTATATTGGTATTCAGTAAATTCAGTAAATATGAGTAAATATTAAATGAGATGAGGCAAAGTATATGTGTTAAAAGTTAATGTAGAGAAATACCTCAACAATTACTTTTCTTTTTCCAGGCACGAGGTGTTAAATCAATAAACAATAAAGCCCTTTTTCCTCTTTCTGTGTTGCTTGTTTATCTCGCTATGTCACTCTCTCTGTCTAGCAGCTCATCTGAGTTGGAGGACAGTGAGGGGTCCAATGCATGAACCTGCTGCAATAATCACACACTTCCTGCCATAACTCAGTTTTACTCCATTCTGTATTTGTCTCCTTGTTCTCTGAGAGCCATGTCTGGAAAACATTCTACTTCAGCATAAAATCAATGTTCCATTAAATTTTAATCATCAAGAATGGCATAATGGCACAGGAACAGATGCTTCTGCCTTCAAATTCATGCTGTTCGCCCTGTGTATTCTGGCACTGATCTGAGATCAGCACTGTATAATGGATTTCAGGCTGTTATAATGTATCACAGTGTTGTTCACACAGAGAAAGCAGGTCCTGGATCAGCACTCAAGAACTGCTTCTTCCTCAGATGTCAGATGTATTAGTTCTGTCAGGGTTAATACCTGCTCGGTGATTGCTGTCTGACAGGAAGCGCGAGGCTGCAGTGGTGCCTTGTTAATGTCGGGAGAATGACCCTTTAATGGCTTTTTTGCAGTCCTGACCTGCAAGTCATTGGTATTAAACAGCTTCTTACAAGGAAAGAGGGGTATTTATGGCAAATGGGGCAGGAAGGCATTAGATCTAAATGGTGATGTTTGGTACCTTTTATTGTAAATAAACAAGAATGCGATTGTGTGCACTGTAGTACAGGAAGCTAAATAATATCCTAAGCCTTTGAAATTCAGAGTGCTGTAAGATTTACATGATTTACGAACAGAGAATTACATGATTCTCTGTTTGTATAAGTATATAAATGTAGATTAAATAAAAATGCAAACAAGAGAATGACAGCAAAGACACTTGGGAATGCTTGTGCTATTGGTTTTATTACTGTCATCATCATCATCCTCCTCAGTATTATCCCCACTTTTAATAACAGTAGCAGAAAAAAAAATAATCAAAACCACTCATTCTCAATCATGGCTTAACATTTTTCACACATTTTGAGAAAGGGAGAGAGAGTGAGAGAGGGTGGGGAGGGTAAGAAAGAGTGAAAATCTAAATTCTGTCGCTTGAGGACCATATGGGGGCTCTTGGGTAGGCCGCCATATGTTGAAGGCTTTTGTTATGGAAATTACACTTTAATTTTTGGCACTTTTCGTTACTGCACAGCCAGGCTGGGCACTTAGACAAAAGACAAAAAAAAACAAACAAAAAAGAGAGAGAGAACTTCGACAGATCTAGAATACACAGAGAATGATCTCTCGTTGACAACAACTGGTCAACACAGCCTACAGCAGATAATTAGCTAATTACGTCATGTCCCTGATTTTGTGTATGCTGTCCAGGCTTTTACTGGTACCAGTATGTATTATGCAAAAAAACCATGAGAAAAGAGAAAAAGCAAACAGATCAAAATTTCTCCACATGCAGTGTCTTATTATTGCTGTGACATATTTACAAACATATTTACACGTTTATCAAAGAGGAACAATGTTTTTCCATCATATCTCAGTTTCAGTTGGTAGTGTGTGAAACGTCAACAATTACTCTGACTTTTGGACAACATTTAGAGGAGTCTTCCCTTCCTAATACTGACATTGCTTAAGATACGTAAAAAAATGGTTGTCCTTTAATTTCAAGGAAAAATAGAGAGGTAAAGCTAGTCATAAATTTTAGATGTCCTTTTAAAGGCTGTTATACATGTTTTCAAGGGCTTTGCATAATAAAACTATTCACTATTCAGTGGGTTTGTCATTGCTTCTAATCTTAGGCTTTAGGTTTGAAGGCTCTTATGCAGTGAGAAAGGACAGAAGAAAAGACAAATGTTCAAAGAATGAAAAATAATGAGTTCTTCACAGACATGATGCATTCTGTGATGATGAACTAAGCTAAGAGGTCGGACCAGAACATCTCTCCTACTACACTTACACACTTGAACTGCCGTGACTTCAGGACAAAGAAAGTCAGTGGTTAAGTGGGAGAGGTCATGGATGCAGGGGTGGATGGGTAGATGGATGGATGGATGGATGGGTAGATGGATGCATGGATGGGTGAATTGAGAGAATGGAGGAGCAGAGGGGAGGTGAGGAGTAGGAGGAGAAGCTCATCTCTGATTCCCAGTGGGTTTCGCACCATTACCGAGATTGTGTTGCCCGTTTTATAATATGCAAAACGCTGACAACGCATTCGCCTGCTGCTGCCGTGACCTTCCACTTCAAGGTCAGACTCAGCCTCAATTACTCTCTCTGTCTTCTGCCTGTCCACTAGCACCTGTTCACCCCCGAGAGACAGAGGGAGCCAAGGAGGGAGAAGAAAGCAGACAGACACACTGAGAGAAAGACAGAAAGACAGACAGACCGCCCGACAGGGAAAGAACGACAGGCCAAAGAGAGGAAAGAGAGGCAGCGAGAATGATAGAGAGAGGGAAATGGAATCTGAGATGAAGGGGGGAGGATAGAGAGGAAGAAAAGGGCAGAGAGGAACGACAGATATGGGGGGATGAGGCGAGACGCGGATGGAATAGAGAAGAGGAGAAGGCAGCAGAAGTGACCAGCACATGAGACACATCCCTCGTCTGTTTTGCTGTCAAACACTAAGAGTAGATCTTCCATCGGAAACTTCTAGAAGATGACAAAAGTGAAACACACACACTCCCTCAGCGTGCTGGACTCTGCATCTGTATTGCAGCGTTTGAACATTGTTACGTTTGTTTCACGCCGACACACTCTCTGCCATCATTAGAGCCCTGTTTACTTCACCCTGACTGTCACCAATGACAGAGATTTGCTTTGAAACTCCTTCCTGACCAAGTTCACGTCAAACACCACCTGTCTAGATGCTGGCTTCACATTTAGCACAAAGGCATTCATTCTGATGAAGAGGACATAATGAGATGGTGTGTGTGTGTGTGTGTGTACAATCTGCTTAATATTTCCTTATTTCTACAAGGGTAGAGAGAATGTATTTTTAGAACCTTTTGAAAAGCCATACGCTTGGTGTGCATATAGACACCACTGTAGTGTTAGCTCATGATCCTGCGGGTTGCTGTGTGCTCAGTCCTGACAGTGTTTGTCTCTTTAAGGTTCACTCCCTCCTCGAGAGCAGTCGTTAAAGATGGCCTCAGCAGCCTGCTGACTAATCTCCTGTCCCTGGTCCGCTTCATTTACAGAACACTTCTGATTTCCCTGTTTCAGCTGTAATACAGATGAAAGTGCCGAATGCAGCCTGAAGTCACCACGGATGATGATAATCCTGACAGGCCGTGTTGTTTTGCTGCTCATTTTCAGGACCCTGACTTCAAAGGCCGTGGCGTGGGAGGGGTGTGTGTGTTGGTTGGGGGGGGGGGGGGGGCACTGATTGGAGTAAATGATTTTCACAGATGCTGTAAATGATCACCACCACCATCATCATCATCTGCCTATAGCATATCCTATTTATCCTTTAATCTTGTACGTAGCGCTCGGGTGCCATCAGCATTATTAAAGGCATTAAATGCGCTCGTGGTTGTCAACACTGTTCTCAGCATCGGTATTAGGGTGGTGTTCTAGTCAACCATGGTGATTCTGTTGAGGATGTGTAGTCTCATCTCCCCTAACTCCACCAAGAGCCAGATAAATCAGAGTGTGCCAGTCCTGGCCAAGGCCCATGACCCATGCCAGCCCACTGGTCTAAAGGTTCTGGAAGTTGCTATATATGTTACTATCTGGATACAGATGGTTAAATAACCAGTATGTCTAGTTAAGACCAAACGTTTAGACTGCATGCCATTATCAACAGACCAAATATTGAGACTAATGTTTCACACTTTAAGACTAATGACTAATATCAACGCTCATATTAAGTCAAACATTACGAATGTATGCCATTATCAGCAGAAGAATGTAACATCTGTTTTGCAGATGGCATAACTAGCATAGCTCAAGTTTTCATGAGTTGCCCAGAATTTTGGAGGTGTTAGTAATTAGACGGTGATGGATGACGGTTTCCTGTCAGATGGATGTTCAACAGAAAAATAAATATTTCAAAAAAGGAAGAAATGTTAGTCACCTGTTTCTGTCGCCTTTAAGGAGACGGTCAATCAATGCGGGCTAAAATGAAAGTGGCCTGGTAAACTGTGAATGCCTTTACAATGAAGATGAAATGAATTACATGTTATGGGCATAAAACTGATTTGATAATTACTAGCACTGTGCATTATGTACCCTGGCATCTGTTGGGGTGGGGGGGGGGGGGCATTCTCCCACCACAAATCTCATTTCCCCAAAATAAAACCCATTTTTAACATGACAACAAAGAGATGGAGAATGACTTTGTGGTTTCCATTCAGGCTGTTCCATTTATTGCCCTAAGTATTCTGCAGACAGGACAGCTATGATTACACAAGTCTGTTGCCATGCCAATGGAGAGTTATTGCCTGTGAAAGTATCGCCATCCGCATTCAAATGTCTCAAATGTTGTACATTGTTCCTCTTCAAAAAATGCTAAAAGTCCCATGGACTTTTTCTACAGTTTTATCATGCATATAAACATTTTTTTTAAGAGCAGCATCTTACAAGGTCAATGGCGGTATTCAGTATTCAAAATATACAGATGAATAAATTTAATAAATTAGATAAATAAATAAATAAATAAATAAATAAGACAAAAGTAATAAACACTTAAATAAAGGAATAAATAGTGCATGGATAAATACATACATAAAACAATACTGAGGTGGTAATAATGAGGTTCCTGTTTTGGTGGTGATGGAGGATGGACAGTGACTCTGAGACGGAGGGGTCAGAGGTCGTACCTGCCTCTGGGTGAGGTAAGCGTTGACAGGAGGAGGACGGGAAGGTATTTCCTAGTCGATGGAATGCTTGAAGAGTCTGCTTGAGCCAAAATGGCGGAGGAAGACCTGTATTGTGGGTTGCGATTGCTTTTATTGCACGGCTCTTCAGTGAATCCGTTAAGTGTCCTCATTAGAGTCCCGGTGAACTGTTATTGTGAGGGCGCTTCATATACTGAGAGACTGCATCCTGTTACACAGGACTGACACGAGAGCAATGGGTCTGAAACCAGAAGTGGTTTAAAATTAAGTCTGTCTTAAGTTGCTTCTTTAGTTCTCAATGTTTGATTTGGCGTGGTAATTCCTGGTGAGACCGATACTGAGGCAAACACTATGATCTTAAGTCCACCAAATACCCACTTTCCCAAAGATTGCTTTTTAAAGAGTTATCTGGGGATGATTGGCACAAAAAGACAATAAATAAATGGCTGAAATTCAGAATTGCAATATAAAAATAATACTTGTTGAATTAAAGTATTAAAGAGTGACAAAAAAGTTTTCAACTTTTTAGTGGCCATTTTTTGCAAATACTGTCATTGTTGACATTGTCATAAAAGTTGAAATTGGCAGTTGCAAAAAAATTAAACTCTTAGCAAAACAAAATAAGCAGCATAAAAATACATGAGGTCATTTTTTGTTTGTTTTTTTGTTTGTTTCTAAAAAAGAAGGAACACTGTTGTTGTCCTTTTTGTTTTTGTTTTGATATGATTTGCTATAAAATATCAGGAATCTAAATATTATTACTATCATTATTAATATTGTTATAGTCACTGATAAAAATTCACATGCCAGGCCTCATAATAAGTGTCTGTATGTGCGTGTGTGTGTGTGTGATAAAGAGATAAGGTGAGAGAAAGAGTCTGTTGGTGTGTATCTGTAGACGATTAGCAGTCGTGATGAAAAATCCAGCATCTATACGTTATTGTCTGCTCATTATTGTGTCTCTTTTTTCCAAGGTAATCTCAGCGAAAATATTGCTTTCTAAAAAAAAGGGGGAAGAAGTGGAAAAGGCGCATTCATTTCTGTGTGTGAGTGTGTGTGTGTGTGTGTGTGTGTGTGTGTGTGTGTGTGTGTGTGTGTGTGTGTGTGTGTGTGTGTGTGTGTGTGTGTGTGTGTGTGTGTGTGTATGTGTGTGTGTGTGTGTATGTGTGCGCACGTGTGTGTCCGTATGTGTGTTTGCGTATGTGAGTGTGTGTCTGCATCTGGGTGGAGGAAGGGGTCAGGGACGTTGAATAACCGAATGAGAAGATGAAGACTTGACTTTCTCTTCCTCGCTGGTCCGTCTCAGTTCTCCGAGCCGGACTCGTCCTCGTCTCCGGAGCCCTTGAAGCAGGCAGACTCATAGTGCTTGTTCAGGTAGGACTTCAGCGCGAACGTCTTGTCGCAGCGCTTGCAGCGGTAGTGCTTGAAGGCCGAGTGCGTCTGCATGTGTGCGCGCAGGTTGGATCGGTCGGCGAAGGCCTTTCCACAGTGGGCACAGGCGAAGGGCTTCTCCCCCGTGTGCGAGCGCATGTGGCCCTGCAGGAGCCAGGGCCGGCTGAAGGCCTTGCTGCACACGTTGCACTTGTGCTTGAGGTCGTGCGTCAGCACGTGCATGGCCAGCGCCGGCATGGACACGTACACCTTGCCGCACGTGGGGCACTTGCGCGCCATCTTGCTGTCCAGGCTGCGGTGCGTCTGCTTGTGCCGGCTCAGGTTGGAGGAAGTGGCGTACGTCTTGCCGCACTCGTTGCACGTGTGGCGTGCGCCGGCCACGCCCCCACTGGCCACGCCCCCACCGCCCGCCTCGCGTGCGGCCACCGCCGCGGCCGCCGCCCCCCGCCGGGACTCCTTCGCCTCGCCGCCCCGTCTCCGCGAGCGCCCGTCCGAGATGAAGAAGGCGTCCACGGTGTAACCATCTCCCGGGCTCTCGGAGTCGCCGCTGTAGTAGCCACGGGCGGTCAGGCCCGACTGAGGGCTGTCGGGCTGTTCCAGGTCGGGCTCGCAGTACTCCTCGCCCCCACTGCTCACCGGGGCGTAAAGCGGGTCAGACACGGCCGAGCCCAGCTTCGGTTCCAACTTCTTCTCTCCCTGATACGCCGAAGGACGCATGTAGTCCTGAATGTAGCCTGGTGGGAGATGAGATGCATACAGTAGGTCAATTTTAGCAGAAGTGCACACTTTTAATAACAGACTATAATAAGAAATTATAGAATTAACATGGTAGTGGTACTCTCACTCCTACACATGATTAATCGGCATATTTAGATATCATTCAAACTATTTACATATTGAAACAGTATTAGACTACTCAGTTTCAGTGTTAACATGAACTAAGGGTGCTTTTTTCGTGCAGACATAAATGCATGATTTTAAAACGCATCTGTTTGAGTCTGGGTGCTTGGAAATGCTGTGACATAAAACTGACATTTGTCTCTTTGTGAATGGATGAGTGGGATGATGTGGGACCCACAGGGTGGTCACACCTAATGACTTATGAAGAAAAAGAAAGATATTGGGAGTACAGAGACCCCATACCACATATTTTTTCTCTCAGATGAAGTAATCTGATTTATTAGCTCCTTTTATTTGATAAAGTTACCACAGGGCATTTGTTGGTAATTTGTGTGCAAGTGTGTGTGTGTGTGTGTGTGTGTGTGTGTGTGTGTGTGTGTGTGTGTGTTCTTACACTCAGTGTTATAAGATTTGTGTTATGGCATATTTTATCACTGAAGCTTAATGTTAGATGCTTGTATCAAAATACTGCTAATAAACCGACATTAAAATAGTCTACATCACTCACTCAGATCTCCGTAACGGCTTTGTTTAAAACACAGCCAGGCGGCGGTATATTTATTCGCAGTGCAGGATTTCTGAAGCTGAAAAGGTTGCTATTTCAAAACACTATTTTCACAAATAAAGCAACCCTTTAGAGAGAGAGAGAGAGAGAGAGAGAGAGAGAGAGAGAGAGAGAGAGAACTCGACGGCTCTCCTCTCGAAGTGAAGCAATCAGCAGCTGCTAAAAGGACTTCTGGCATCCGAGAGGTCCCTAAAAGCGTTCTTATGCACGGACATTATATCCGCGCCTTTGTGGAAGGTGTTCGTCTAAATGTTTTAACGTAATATGTATTGCGTTGCACAGTGAGCGAGGGATTCTCCATCAAATTTAATATCACGTGCAATTCCCTGCACGAGCGAAACCGCCCAGAGCCACACTACTACCCTAAACGCAGCAAACGGTGGAAATTAAGTATTGACTGCTTTTAATGAAATTCAAAGTTTTTACGCTGATCAATAGGCTATCTGCTGTAAACCAACAGCAAGTGGCCATGCAGTAAGCACGAGAGAAACCGAATGAGTAGGGAAGGGGGGACGGGAGCTCTTCATGAGACTTAATGGCCGAGTTAGTCAGAGAAAAGCGCAAACGGATTAGGAGAGAAGGAGGAAATCGCCGTATTGTCCACGGAGAGCCGTGGCATCACCTGTCTTGCTGCGGTAAGCTTGTTGAAGTGCCTTGAAGGGCCGGGTCATTAGACAAGCAATTAGAGCGCTTTTAATGCGCCCTCCACTCCCGCGGGTTTGCACTGCGGAGCAATTCCGAAAGCGCTGGCTCTGGAGAACCGAGCAGGGCCACATCCAGCCCATTTGCCACGTGATAAAACGTGCTCGTTTACTTCTACCGCTCATTTAGTCAAAACTTTAATAAACCGTCGACAAAAACCTAAACTTCTCTAAGCGTGTTTGATAATGATACAGTAAGCGGCTCTACAGCGTCCTACAGGTTATATAACTGTTACAAGCCACAGCGCAACAGTTCTTTTGGCCTTCATCGTCACGGAGGGTCGTGATGATGTCCCTCCAACACTAACAGACGTGAGATAAGAGATAAGACGCTTTTTCCGCTTATTCGAACAACACTGGCACGTTTGCTTCTTAACAGTAAAACAAAGACGTATAATCAATACATGAATTCGCGCCAGTCGGTATTGCAATATCGTAAGACAAAGGCATGATGGTTTGCGTGAGTTCTCGATCTCACCAAAAAGCCTAAAATTACATTCCGACTACATCCAGAGCAACAGAACGCCAGCGTCGCCCCCTTTACGTCCATGTAGGGACACGCATGGAGCTCCTACACTGCCTTCTTTGTTTTCGTCGAGACAGGCGGAGCAGTCTGGCTGCTCCGCAATACTGCTGACGTAGGGCGAATTAGCTCAGCTCGACCTTCACTGAGAGCGGAACTGTGTTTCTGGCCTCGTTTGATAGTCGTTCTTGAAGTTAACGGCGAAATATGTGATATATATTTAGACAACTGCAGAGGATATTCTAATGTATTAAAAACTAGAGTCATAACCAAATACAAATACGGTTAAATTATAGGCGAGTCAGGCGTTTAACGTTAAAATCACACACAAAGGCAAATTATGCCTACGTGATTTGGTACTGTTACACTGTCAATTTGTTCATATATCCTGGTAAACATGGGACAACCAGACCGATAACACCAAGTCAAAGGTATGCGGTAATTTACAAAGACTCTTTATTTTGTAATCCATCATAGAATCAAGAATAATGAGTCACATAAATGTTATCTGTTTTGCAACAGGTGGGCACTGCATCGCGTTCTTCTAAGCCGTTCTTTTCCCCCCTCTCCTCTCTCTCACCCTCTCGCAGTCTGCCTAAATCTCTATATCAGCTTATCTCAGAAAAACATCATAGCACAACAGAGGGAAGTGGACATCTGCTACCCAAATCTGACCAGAGAGAGAGAAAAAGAGAAAGAGAGAGAGAAAGAGAGCGGTTTGCAGCTCGGAGAGCACAGTATGCCCCCTAACTGCTGCTGTGGGTTAGCTTAACTTAGCCTAGTCCAGCAAGCCTGCCTGGAGAGTTCAAACCTCCTCATCTGTGATGCTATTTGTCTTTTTGTGTCAGCGTCGGTGTGTGTGAGAGTGTGTGTGTGTGTGTGTGTGTGTGTGTACATGTACATTTACACTGCAAGCTGTTCACAATAGTCAATACTGCTCCCAGCATTCTCCTTTCTCTTTCCCTTTTAAACCCCCCCAACCCCCACCCCACCACACACCCCCACCCACCCCACCGCCATCTCCCCGGTTGTTGTGTACTGTACTTTACTGTCTCCTGTGGTGTCGATGACTGAAATCCTGACCCCCTGTTTGGTTTCATATGTTGCAAAGGAGGAGACAGAGAGTGACAGATTGAGAGGAAGAGAGAGAGAGAAAAAATTGAGAAATGTGCAAGAAATAAGGACGGGGAGGAGAGGGAGAAAAAGAAAGAAAGATAATGTGCACACTGGGGCGGTTTTGTGTGTGTGTGTGTGTGTGTGTGTGTGTGTGTGGAGGGGGGGCTGGACTGTGCTAGAGACTCAAGGGCAATACGAGGTAAGGACAAACGCGTCATCCAGTCATGCCTTAGGAAGCGTTGCGTCCCAGCAGCGGTGGCCACTGGCTCGGTGCTCACGCAGCCTGGAGTGGCCGGGCCCGTGGGGAGAGAAGCTTTGGCCAGCGCGCCGGGCTTTAGCCATCACTGCAACACCAGCCTGCTATCAGCCCCGCACCAGAGCCCCGACGCATGGCCTTATTTACATAAGTCCGTTGCGTCGACATGACCTGGATTGTGTCTGCACACCACCCGAGTCCAAAAAAAAAAAACCCCACGAAAGTGTGGGGCCACGGCAGCAGGCACGGGTGGGAGGGGTGGGGGCTAAGGCAGGGTTAGGGATTATTCGGGATACTAAAGCAACAACAAAACATCGGGCTTTTACGAAACATCTGGTGACAATTCTCTGACAGCACTGTGACACAAGGGTCTCGGTTCAGTAGAAAATGGCCATGCTAAATTTCATGCTACGCTGCAGATATGCCTCGTCTGAAGCACTGAGCTCGTGGACGTGGACGGTTGTAGCCAGGAGTGTGAAGACATTGAGTATGCAGTCTCATAAAGCGGCAGACAATCCCTCAGACAGACATGGAGGCTAACACACTTATACACGCACATGCACATTCGCACTAACACACACACGCACGCGTGCGCACGCACTCACCATTCTCGCTGAGCCGGACGCCCAAGCTGGTCGCGGAGTCTGTGATGGAGCGAGTGAAAGTGAAGGACTCGTCCAGGTGATGATGATGATGATGATGGTGGTGATGATGATGGTTAGATGCCACCACAGGAGACGAGGAAAAATCATCCAGCTTGATCTTCTTCACCAGAAAGGAGCGGGGCATGATTCACACACGTTCAGCACACACACACGAGAATCTCTACGCATGGGCGTCGAACAGAAAAAACGGAGGAACGAAAAAGAATTTTTTTTCTTAAAGGCTCCCGGCGGGGTGGGGGGGAGGAAAAGCGGCGTAAGTGAAAGCTGGACCACAGATCCGTCTGTCCGTTCAACTTAAGCAAAGAAAAACTCAGACCTCCCAGCAACGGCTAAAAAGAACGAGGGATGAAAACAACGAGGGATGGAGATAAAGGAGATGGAGAGCAGGCGAGAGGAGAGACGACGGACGATGTGATGCCGTGTGTGTGCGCGCGCGCGGTACTGTAGGACACACACACGCACACATGCACACACACTCCCTCTCTCTCCCTCTCGCTTGTGTAAAAAAAAAAGGAAAAAAATGGAGGAGGAAAAGAAAGGACTGGTTCAGCACTGGACAGCTCCCGGGCTGCAGCGGGGGCTCTGCTCAGAGAACGTAACGGAGAGACAGAGAGAGACAGAGAGAGAGGAGGAGAGAGAGAAAAGACAGAGAGGAGAGGGAGAGACTGCGAGACTAGCTGAGATCAGCAGTCAGGCAGGCTTATATGGGGCGGCAGTGGGAGAGAGATCAGGTGGTACACAGCAATGGAGCTGCTTAGCTTTAATCCATCAAACGTCCCCCGGGACACACATCAAATTACTACTGAACCGTCTGTGCATTCACACACACACTCTCTCTCTCACACACACACACACACACAGACAGACAGGGGGGAACACAACACACAACCAGACCCCCTTCTGACACCCCGAGCATCACCCCCCTCCCCACCCCTCGCCCATTCACTTGGCTGGGGGGAGAGTAAGAGAACAGGAGAGGGAGGAAGCAGACAATGAGGCCCGTGGCTGGGGGGACGGTCCGTGTCCTGTCCTCTATTGTTTTCGAATGAAGTGACACAGTTTATGTTGGGTGCTCTTACGAGCTGCATGTCCTCTCCCTGCTCTCCTGCTGCCTCTTTCTCATGCTGGTATCCTCAGAGCACCTCAACACAGCCCACGCGATCCACACGCACGCACACACACGCGCACACACACGCGCGTGTGCGCGCTCCCACCCGCACACGCACCGATAGGGGATTCAACAGTTAAGACCTGCTCATTTCACTGACTGCACAGAAAGAGGTTGGAGCGTGATGATGCCGGTGCTACAACCCCACCAACCTTCTTCCTACACCCACCGTACCCTTAAGATGTCTGCCCTACTACGCGTAGCCAATTAATGACAGAATTAATTAATTTTAATCTCTTTCGCCCTGACAGCGTGTAAAATTAGATCCTACATATGCTAATTTGAGACGAATTTGCCAAAGGAATTCAAGGATGCAAACTAAGATCATTCTCATGGAAATGTTGCACATGGTTTAAGTATACTAGCTCGGTAGTCTAGCACCCAAAAGACATCCATCAGCTGGTTGAAAAGCTTTCTATTTCTCAGCTGATTAGGCAACAGGCAATACCCATGAGACAGAATTACTAGATCTCTTGATACTGTGAAATTTAAAATAATAATTTGTCTAACCTTCCTAAGATTCTAAATCTTTTTCAGCCAAATACATTAAGTATCTAGAAACATGGCGTTCTAAAGTGTTCCATATATACAGTGTGTCGTTGCTCAGAAATCATGTTCGAAAAGGCATCCACTGCAGCTTACACACCTCCACTTAAACATCTCCATCACCCACTCAAGCTACTCTAACACACCTCCACTCAAATGACGGTATCAGTGCCTGCCTGAAGCTCGGAGGCCACGGGTTTGAAATGCTGGGGAATTTAAAGCAGGAAGAATCCTCAAACTGGTCTCGCCCCCCAACAGAGGCCATAAAGGAGCTCTCTGATTACACAGGCATATGGCAAGGATACTTCTCTGCATCCTGCTAGCACCTTTAAAGGCCCAGTCGGCATCTGCTGCAGCTGTGTTCCTGCCTCCTAACATAGTGTTGGGTTATTAGCTGAGAGTGAGGCTAATATACACATGGCAGCCTTTAATGGGGGGGGGGGGGGGGGGTAACAGGCATGAGGGCAGCATGTACATGGCATGGACCTCCTTGTTCTTCTCTGGATCCTGTTGGGAACCTGTTTTATTTTTTTTTTACATTGAAAACCTGAATTGTAACCGTTCTAGCCATATAAACTCTGTAATCTTTTTAATTGATCTAATTTTTGTGGCAAAAGCAGCTCTCTCTGTCTGGCTCCCTGGAGGATGAATTCCATGCAAATGCGCAAAATAATCCACAGACATGGCCTATAAACACTTCCTGTCCAATCTCCATGATTAATTTTTCCACTCTGATAGTTTTAGCACAGCTGTGGACTATACCAAGTCAGCCTGTAAGGTCATCTACTGGTTCGTGGTTTTTGTCAGCTTTAAAGAACATCGATCACACAATGCGTAGAGTTATCCAGCCTTTGCCAGCATATATATATATATATATATAAGTGCATAGGTCATAATATACGTCACAGTGTCAGAGAAACAAGGTCCAACTTGCAGAGACCAGTCTGGAGGCCTGAGTGATCACATCACCCAGCACCAGCTGGGTTCCTCTCCCTGGCTCACAGCACCTCATCCTCGGAGCCTAACAGGTGTCCTGCGCCACTCCTGTTCTCTGAGCTATGTTCTGTGACACCCGTACATAGGCATAACTAATGACCGTTACACCATAGGCCTCCCGCCCCAGAACTGTACGCGAAAGTGGGAGTGTGACGACCGGGCTCACCATAATGGACCCTAACAAGTTCTGATTGGGATCTTATAAGAGCGAGCCGCTACTGACGTCAATCTGCCAGGGCGACTCGCTCCCGCGGCTCCGGCCCATCAATCAGCAGACTCGGTGGGCGGGACAACGGCGCAGCGAGGAGAGGAAAGGAACAGAGCGGGAGAGGCGGCTCGGCTGGCTGGCGGAGAGAGGCGAGGAGACCGTGCGCACGCCGCCGCGAAAATTGAAAGTGACGGATATGATGAAGATACTACAATAGCTTGAGAGAGAGAGAGAGAGAGAGAGAGAGGAAGAGGGGGGTTCGGGGGGGGGGGGGGGGTGCCATTCTGGATATATACACGATGTGGCTGCAGATTGAGACGTAATACCGAACTCGAATTGAGCTGATTTGGTGTTGGGTAGATATAGCAATTCTAGCTTTGTTTTGCCATGGAGCAGTGGTTACAAGAATATAGTCTCAATAAAACTGTCACAACATCGAAGAGCAATATCTCCAGATTACGGTCTAGGAATCTGTCATTCTTTTTATGTGCGTCCTATGCTGTGTCTGATCCCCTTCTTCTTTAAAGGCTTTGACAGGGTAATCTGATGCATGGCATTTGTCTTTGCATGGACAGTAATCCATCAATAACTAACAGCAAACTGCAGCGTTATCTCTCTCCTTCCATTGGTTACCATCACTCTGACAAATCAGAGATGTCTGCGGTGCAGACAGCTGTGTTCTAGATCCGCTCACGGGCCCCACGCCGCGCTGGGCTCTAGGGCGGCATTCAGAGCGCACCGCAGAACAACCAGGTGATTTATTACATTTTTGTCTGAGTAGTAGTCCAGGTTGGACCTTCAGTCCCTTAAAATCTCAATGAATGAAGTGGCGTTAACTCCTGTGCCTCTGAACAGCTATTAACACAGGGTTTATTTAGCGAACAAAGCTTCACACAAATCTGCAAGATCAGCAGGGCTCATGAGGAGGGTCTCGGTCATGTGTGTGTGTGTGTGTGTGTGTGTGTGTGTGTGTGTGTGTGTGTGTATGTGTGTGTGTGTGTGTGTTTGCGTGAAGGTGTGAGTGAGAGCCTCTTGCAGCAGGTTGCTGGTGCTGGGTGTGTGTGATCCTCACTCTCGCTCTGAACGCTCGGCTTCGTTTAATGGGACGACGTCGGCATCTGCTCCATCTCTGCCTCCTTTGTGTGTCTGCGGCTGCTGCCTCTTTGTGTTCGCACGCAAAGCAAGAGGAGCAAGAGAGAAACAGCCTTTCAATTCACTCCTCTCTTGTTGGTAGATTCTATACTTAATTAAGTGCTTGTGCACCCTTCCTCTCTCTCTCTCGCTCTCTCTCTCTCTCTCTCTCTCTCTGCCTCTCCCACTGTGTTCCTTTATTGGAGTATAGAATCTAAAATAGGAGTAATAATAGGAGTAATAATTTCACACCATTTCACAAAGCTTGAGACTTGCTGATGAGCCACAGTGTGTAAGTTGTCTTGTATGTGTTATGAGTATTGGCTTGAAGCAGCACAGACCGATCACGTTACATGTGGGAGCCTGTTTATCATGTGCTGTTATTGAAGCCTCGGGTTGGCAAATCCAGCTGCTGACACCATGAAGATTCTGGATTCTCCCTCCATCCGACACTCCCTCTCATGTGCTAGTCGACACCGGACTTCTTTCTGGAATCTGTGGGTCATTAGCAGGACCATCATGTTCAGTTCCACAGAGATTCATGCACTACATACAATAATGGCAATACTGCTGCTGAAGTTGTACTGTACTCCACGGCACTGCGGAGGGGACTATAAAGTGCTGTTGGACT
>NW_027506890.1:348889-353889 GCF_052324685.1 Brachyhypopomus gauderio
TCATAACCAATAAGCATAGGAACATAGGGACATTGGGACATTGGGACACGGCACTTCTGTTTTTGAATGATGAGAGAGATGATTACATTAAGAGATGCTACAAAAGTGAAAGCACTCTAAAACTAACAGCAGTAAACCAGCTGACCACCTGCTACTAACAGATATCCAATATCCGCATGCCACGTATCAAACCGAGATCAGTCTGTGTGCCAGTGGCCCAGTAACTGGACACTTCTCATAACGCTGCATCATAATGTCCTGAAGGTGCAGTTTCATAGATTAAAAAAAAGCTTTTCAGCAATAATGTATCTACTCCTATCTCATAAAGAGCTCATGTGGTAAATCTGCCCTGAACATATACAGTCAAAAATCCACTGGAACACGCACACACACACACACACACACACACACACACACACACACACACACACATACAAAATTTTAGATGCAGGGTTTTCTGCAAAGATGTGTAGCCATTAAGAGCATATATAATTCCACTGATGTTTTGCTGCCTGGGCTAGTGGGGCACCCATGAGTGAGAGGATTCCCCAGTCCTGCACAGGGGAGCTTGTAAAGTCCTGCAGTGCGGGACGCCCAGGAGGCTTGCAGGAGTGAATGTGCTGCCCATGCTAGCAAACACTGCCTAGAATCAGAAACATCCGGAAAATATATTTCAATAAAACTGAGATTTTAGCAAAGTGATAACAGTAAAATATGTTTAATGTATTCAGTAGGGGTGTATTCAACTAAGGATTTTCATAGTCGAGTCTGATTCGTCAGCCTTTCCCTTTAGTCGACTAATAGTCGAATCAGGTTTATTTTTATTTTTTTTTATTTAGAGCACCTTAAACGGGATCCCGTTCTCATTCAGGACTTTTTCCTCTTCAAAGTAAAAACCTAAAACACTTAGATAAATGAAAAAACACGGTAGGTTGACTTTATTCAGCTTTTATTTATTTACTTATTTCGAGACAAACCGCGACGAGACGCGACGACGACCGAAACGACAAACGGCTGAACTGTTTTTTCGCCTTACGCGTTTTAAATGGTATGCCATCTTGGTTGTTGTCGTGCGAAAGAAAGACGTTGATGACATAACTTGCACTTTACTTTGTTTGATTCATCTTTATCTTTTTCAAAATACTTTTGTAGTTTTTTTGTAGCCATTTATAATCTCGGGCAGATGCCTGCGTATTCTGTAGCGTGTTCAGCTCCGCTCGTTTGGATTGTGCAACTGCAGGGTGTGATTTATGAATGTGTAGTAAGGAAGATGCCTATTGTTAATGGGCAAACATCAATTTTTAAATATTAACAGAAATTAGGATAATTTTATTTGACAAGAAGGCTATATATAACGAAAACCAAGACATTTTCATGTAACAACTAATGCTTAGCTGCATCCTTGGGCACCCCCATGCAGTTAGAATGGTACATTCGACTATGACGTTCATAGTCGACTAGGGGGTATAGTCGACTATAGTCGAATCAGCGACTATTGCAGGTCACCCCTAGTATTCAGTATCTAAGGCAGCTGATGAAACCAGTTTAGACTGTAGAAATCCCAAACCATGAAAATATTTTTTCTCATAAAAAAAGCCTTTAGTGTCTGTGTTGTTTTAGTTAGACTGTCTTTCTGTTAACAACCTCACAGCAAAGTTTATACTACAGATATGATGGATTGTAAAAGTTGTCTTTGCTTCATCCACTCTGTTACTCCGCTGTTCAAAGCTGCTGACCACATTGTGCATGGCTGAGGTTGCCAGATCAGCGCGTTAGCACACATCGGATCACTCTCTGCCTATTTGTATGAGTGCAGCTTGGAGTCTGGTGAGTGAAAGTCAGGGTTTTGTTCCCCACTCAGGCATCCCAGCACTGAGAGGCCCAATTAAGTGTGAAAGGCTGCTAGCTGATGGCAGAGTACTGATAATTTATGCTAATGAGGTCTCCACTATAGTTCTCTCCCCCACCTTCAAATAACACCCTCACTAAAACCCCTCTCACCCCTCCAATAACATCATCTTGTCTAAAAACCCTTCTAACCTCTGAAATAGCAGTAACACGCCTGACAGTTCTGTCCTCTAAATAATACCACCATCCCTTAAACCCTCCCCTCTCTCTCTTCTCTCCTCTCTTTCTCATCTCACTCTCTTTCCTCTCTTTTGTCTTTGAGCTCAGTATGACGCACATATGATGCATCAGAACAAGCCTGAAGCTCATGGGGAGGAGTGCTGGTCTACGTTCTGTATGGAGAGACTGTAGCAAAGTGGCAGCGGCATCGTTCATAAATAACAGTGAACGGAAGGCCACGTTTAAGGGTAATGAACACGCATCGCTACTTGTCTGCAGCAGGGCAGGGGTCCGGAGCGCCTCACCACACAGAGGAAAAAACTCTGACCCCACACACAACTTCTGGGACCAACACTTCAGCTCAGAAGGAAATCAATTTTATGTGAAAAATGATTTTAATGTGAGATAGGCTTCAAGAAATGAAAGTGAATGTGGATGGGTGTGTGTGTGTGTGTGTGGTGTGAGAGAGAGAGAGAGAGAGGAGAGGGAGAGAAAGAGAGATGAGGGAGAGACAGACGAGAGAGAAAAGAGTGGAGGGAATGATAGAGAGAGAGGGAGAGAGGAGAGACGCAGGTATAGGCTGGCAGTAACAAGATGAAAGCAAACTGAAATTGCATGAATTTCCATGCAGTGAAATTGGAAAAGAGCTGAAATCAGAGCACATTACCATTTCCGAGACCCCACTACAGATATCTCAGACTTCCTGGTACAGCCGAACACATATATGCAGGTATCAGACACTGATGGGCTCTGATATTCACTAAGCAATTAAGCCTAATGTTCTTCCACAGATCTAGATGCACCCACATACCTAAATAGATTCATTCATTCATTCTATCATTCATAACTTATCTTTGAATGCAGCACACCAGACTGTCCGTGCAGAGTAGCATTTTAATATGGTTATATACAAGCCCCTCCCAACTACATCCATGAGTTTATACACATTTCCTAGTTCTCTTTAAAATGGTAATTTAATGATAATTACATCGGTCATCTTTGTACCTTGGGCCCAGTTATCTCTAAACGATGCTGTCACATGTCTTATTCTTTATTAATTGGGTTAATTAATCATCAAACAAGCCCTGTTCCAACACAAAGAGCATGCAGGTCATTGGATAATGCATGCTTTGTATGGGGGTCAGGGGTGACTGTAGAATAATACACTGAAGGCAGTGTTTTCTCTGTTGTATTCATGCATTGCACATAGGAAGAAAAAAAGTTACAGCAGGAAAATATTATTCAGAGTTCAAAAGACCTGCACTCACTTTCACACCTACATACAAACACACACACACACACACACACACACACACACACACACACACACACACACACACACACACACACACACACACACACACACACACACACACACACACACACACACACCACAGCCCAGCCAGAACAGCACAGTATAATACAATCAAAGTTCTGTAGTTTCAGACAGCAAAGGGTGACTAGAGTGTGTGTTGGAACAAAATGGTCTTGGTTCCGCTGTGAAACAAAGACCAGGTTCAACACTTAAGCAGAAGGGAAGTGAAAGATTAGACTGCAGTCAAGACGATGGGAGCCATGTTACTCTTAAATGTGCCATATTTGGCAATTGTGAATTTACACCTCAATCGAAATTTATTGTGTGTGACCAGATGATTTGACCTCAGCAATCAACATACATGTACAAAATGACAACATACATGTTCCTGTTCCCGAGAGGAACACTGTTGTGAGACACTCATGTATTATAAAGTGTTCACTTTGCAAAATGCTAACATTGCACCTTAGGCAAAAAAAAGCATATTAGGGGGCAGAAAACAAAAGAAAAATGTGTTCAGGCAAACAAAAGTCTGCTTTGTATTACATGCAATCTGGGCATTTATCAAAATGTCTATAAAGAAAAAGCAAACATGTTTCACAGAGTTGAGAATCACCAGCCTCCTGACGGCCATGACAGCACCTCCTAATCTCCACAAACAGCTTCCTGTTCTCACACTGTGTGTGTTCCTCTATCACTACAAATGAGTGAAATCAAACAGACACAACATGAGTGTGTACATGCATGTACACACACAGACACACACACACAAACACACACTCAGACACAGACGCACACAGCCGAGCCAGAGGACCTCGTCTGGGCGGACTTCACCTTTTGCATATTATATTGTCACTATTTGCATATATATTGAGAGCATACGTTTTGGGTTTATTATAAGCGGCACTGCTCACTCTGCTGCAGGGATTGGGGTGGAGCACAGCTTCAGGCGTTCGGGGGTGGGAAGGTGGTGCTGAGGAAAAGGGGGGAAGCCCCTCCATCCCCTTATGGGTGTGGGGTGTTACTGTGTCTGTGTGTCAGCTAATTTCAGTGAGAGATAATTACAGAAGCAAGACTTCCATACTAATGAACCATAGAGGTTTTTTTGTTTTTGTTCTGGGTGGTTTTAATGGCCAGATTCTGGACTCCAGGAGCAGGGGGCGGGATTAATATTACATGTATACATTTTCAATTTAAATTAATGAGTAAACAGCATAAAAAAACTCCCAATAGCCCCGTTGCCAAAAATAGCCTGGTTCTGTAGC
Source organism: Brachyhypopomus gauderio (assembly GCF_052324685.1). Taxonomy (NCBI): domain Eukaryota; kingdom Metazoa; phylum Chordata; class Actinopteri; order Gymnotiformes; family Hypopomidae; genus Brachyhypopomus; species Brachyhypopomus gauderio. The sequence goes on from NW_027506890.1 coordinate 353,537, forward strand.
ACACACAATCTGCACTCACACTTATAGTTCGCACTCACAGTACACAAACAGTCCCACATACATCGCCACAACACACACAATGTCACACTCAGCGGCACATACGTAACACACACAACCTACCATCACATCTAGCATGCAGGCCCCCCAGCCGACGCTTCCTGCTCTGCAGAAACAGAAACAGGTGTGTAGGAATGGAGAATGAGGAACCAGGCGCCCAGACGGATGAATGCATGTTCCGTCCATCACGGATGAGCAAGCGGAAGACAGGAGTTACGTGTAACTGTGTATTGTGTTGTGCGTGTGCGTGTGGTGTGTGTGTGTGTGTGTGTATGTGTGTGTGTGTGTGTGTGTGT